>NC_088419.1:28015603-28063103 GCF_034236695.1 Oncorhynchus nerka
TCCGAGAGTAGGGTGGGGGGTTCTGTTGATTGAAGTTCACAAAAAAACGGACAGTTAAGTCACCTGATAGAAATATGTTGTAAGAACAAATATGCATCAGAGTTCATTTTTCGTCGTGAATCTTGTTCTTGAGGCAGTTCTGCAGAGTGGTCACTAAACTGGCACAGTCACAAAGTAACCCTAATGCCTAACTGAATTTTTACAATATACAAAATGTTGACTTTGCAGATGGTCTATCTAAGGGGAAATCACTTAGTTCTGCCTCCATGACAAGACTCATGACAATAAACATCAACCTGCATTTTAAGGTTGGACTTATTCTCTCTGAAGTTTGCAAGTAGCTTTATTCTGTCTAGGAAAAATAATAGAAAATGAGTACACGAGAATGGGGTGTATTTTCTTTCTATTCTGGGAGATGTATCAGAAGGTGCAGATTAGATGTTGGAGGTATGTGTCACTGCCTGTACTGAACAGTACTGTTACTCTAGGACCTTTATTTCCTTTGTTTTGTCTTTATTTAGTATGGTCAGGGCGTCAGTTCGGGTGGGCAGTCTATGTTTGTTTTTCTATGTTTGGTTTCTATTTCGGCCTAGTGTGGTTCTCAATCAGAGGCAGGTGTCGTTAGCTGTCTCTGATTGAGAATCATACTTAGGTAGCCTGGGTTTCACTGTTGGTTTGTGGGTGTTTGTTTCCGTGTGAGTGTTTGTCGCCACACGGTACTGTGTCGTTTTTTTTGTAGATTTCACATTATCGTTTATTGTTTTTGTTTGAGTGTTCATTTGTCTGTAATAAAAACATTATGGACACTTACCACACTGCATCTTGGTCCGATCCTTACTCCTCTTCAGACGAAGAGGAGATCTGCCGTTACATCAGTGTCTGTACTGTTACTGTAGATGTAGGAGGTGTCAGTGCCTGTACTGTTACTGTAGATGTAGGAGGTGTCAGTGTCTGTACTGTTACTGTAGATGTAGGAGGTGTCAGTGTCTGTACTGTTACTGTAGATGTAGGAGGTGTCAGTGTCTGTACTGTTACTGTAGATGTAGGAGGTGTCAGTGTCTGTACTGTTACTGTAGATGTAGGAGGTGTCAGTGTCTGTACTGTTACTGTAGATGTAGGAGGTGTCAGTGTCTGTACTGTTACTGTAGATGTAGGAGGTGTCAGTGCCTGTACTGTTACTGTAGATGTAGGAGGTGTCAGTGCCTGTACTGTTACTGTAGATGTAGGAGGTGTCAGTGCCTGCACTGTTACTGTAGATGTAGGAGGTGTCAGTGTCTGTACTGTTACTGTAGATGTAGGAGGTGTCAGTGTCTGTACTGTTACTGTAGATGTAGGAGGTGTCAGTGCCTGTACTGTTACTGTAGATGTAGGAGGTGTCAGTGCCTGTACTGTTACTGTAGATGTAGGAGGTGTCAGTGCCTGTACTGTTACTGTAGATGTAGAAGGTGTCAGTGTCTGTACTGTTACTGTAGATGTAGAAGGTGTCAGTGTCTGTACTGTTACTGTAGATGTAGGAGGTGTCAGTGTCTGTACTGTTACTGTAGATGTAGGAGGTGTCAGTGTCTGTACTGTTACTGTAGATGTAGGAGGTGTCAGTGCCTGTACTGTTACTGTAGATGTAGGAGGTGTCAGTGTCTGTACTGTTACTGTAGATGTAGGAGGTGTCAGTGCCTGTACTGTTACTGTAGATGTAGGAGGTGTCAGTGTCTGTACTGTTACTGTAGATGTAGGAGGTGTCAGTGCCTGTACTGTTACTGTAGATGTAGGAGGTGTCAGTGTCTGTACTGTTACTGTAGATGTAGGAGGTGTCAGTGCCTGTACTGTTACTGTAGATGTAGGAGGTGTCATTGTCTGTACTGTTACTGTATATGTAGGAGGTGTCAGTGCCTGTACTGTTACTGTAGATGTAGGAGGTGTCAGTGCCTGTACTGTTACTGTAGATGTAGGAGGTGTCAGTGCCTGTACTGTTACTGTAGATGTAAGAGGTGTCAGTGTATGTACTGTTACTGTAGATGTAGGAGGTGTCAGTGTCAGTGTCTGTACTGTTACTGTAGATGTAGATGAGGTGTCAGTGCCTGTACTGTTACTGTAGATGTAGGAGGTGTCAGTGTCTGTACTGTTACTGTAGATGTAGGAGGTGTCAGTGTCTGTACTGTTACTGTAGATGTAGGAGGTGTCAGTGTCTGTACTGTTACTGTAGATGTAGGAGGTGTCAGTGTCTGTACTGTTACTGTAGATGTAGGAGGTGTCAGTGCCTGTACTGTTACTGTAGATGTAGGAGGTGTCAGTGCCTGTACTGTTACTGTAGATGTAGGAGGTGTCAGTGCCTGTACTGTTACTGTAGATGTAGGAGGTGTCAGTGCCTGTACTGTTACTGTAGATGTAGGAGGTGTCAGTGTCTGTACTGTTACTGTAGATGTAGGAGGTGTCAGTGCCTGTACTGTTACTGTAGATGTAGGAGGTGTCAGTGCCTGTACTGTTACTGTAGATGTAGGAGGTGTCAGTGCCTGTACTGTTACTGTAGATGTAGGAGGTGTCAGTGTCTGTACTGTTACTGTAGATGTAGGAGGTGTCAGTGCCTGTACTGTTACTGTAGATGTAGGAGGTGTCAGTGCCTGTACTGTTACTGTAGATGTAGGAGGTGTCAGTGCCTGTACTGTTACTGTAGATGTAGGAGGTGTCAGTGCCTGTTACTGTTACTGTAGATGTAGGAGGTGTCAGTGCCTGTACTGTTACTGTAGATGTAGGAGGTGTCAGTGTCTGTACTGTTACTGTAGATGTAGGAGGTGTCAGTGCCTGTACTGTTACTGTAGATGTAGGAGGTGTCAGTGCCTGTACTGTTACTGTAGATGTAGGAGGTGTCAGTGCCTGTACTGTTACTGTAGATGTAGGAGGTGTCAGTGCCTGTACTGTTACTGTAGATGTAGGAGGTGTCAGTGCCTGTACTGTTACTGTACCTCCTTGATCCTCCGGAGCAGTGGGGGCAGCCAGTCCTTGTTGACCTCACAGTGACTGTCCAGGAAGGTCAGGACCCCAGCCTTCGCTGCATCTGCCCCACGTACCCTGGAGCGGATCAGACCTGGAGAGAGAGAGAGATCAGAGACAGAGGGGTCAAAGGTCAGTCTCATCCATAACGACTGTTGTGTGTGTGTTGTGTGTGTGTGTGTGTGTGTGTGTGTGTGTGTGTGTGTGTGTGTGTGTGTCTGTCTGTCTGTCTGTCTGTCTGTCTCCAAACCCAACCACTGTATCTAAACCCAAACACCAATACTATCTGATCTCTAGATGATGTTGCTGAAATATACTCTCAAATACTCCAAACACAATGTCCCTTTATTGTCCACCTCATGCGTGGAGACAAGGGAGGTCTTAAAAAGGCCATTTGTGTCTGTTTATGACGCAATTACGGCCCTTAGACATGATGGTCTGTATGGGACATCACACTGTTAAGAGGTCTCAATGATTGAAGGACATTCTTTCCGGCTAAATAGCGAAATCAATAGTCTCTGACATAGGACAGAATGTCGTTGTATGAAATTGTAGGACTCTGTAAGTTTCGCACTGCGCCGCGACTCCAGCCAATTAAAAATCCCATTTCATCCTCAATAACGCTTTATTTTCTGGATGGGTGAGCTCACCCTCCCCCCTCAACAGTTGCTAGTTGAAGGCTGACTGTGTAGCTGCGAGAGAGAGAGAGAGAGAGAGAGAGAGAGAGAGAGAGAGAGAGAGAGAGAGAGAGAGAGAGAATTTACTACTAAAGCTTGATAGAGACGACATGGCATGACAGCTTCTGCTGTTTGTAGCATTAAAAAGACAATCAAGTCTAAATGCCTCAAACCAGTTACAATTTAGAGTGTGAGTTGAGGCCCCGGGGACTGTTAACTACACCCAGGCCCCTATACACACACAGGTTCATCAACACTGTAGTGGAACACTGAGGCTGGGTAATGAAACCTCCGGCTCCAGGAATAAACAGAGGACTGCCTAACGATACCATTTGTTACAATCTAATTGTGGTTGTAATGATTTTTACACTTGATTAGGTATTGTCAGAGAGTCATTTCTTAGTTTTGTAGATGGAACCTTGGAAGTTGTCGTCTTGAGATTAGAGGTCTCTGCTTTTCATTAGCAGAGCAGGAATCTAATTACACACAATGCCTCACACACCTGTCTCACCACTACAACGTGCACAAGAACAGCTATTTCAAGGCTATTGATTTAAAATCATCATCCTATTCCATTAAAATGTGCTCCATCGTTAAAAGTCAGATCTGACTGCAGAGTGCATAAGAGACTAGCATGTTTATAACTTGCCAGAAAAAGCCTATCAGTCCCAGGGTCTGAAACAAAATGATAGCAAGACATAGCAGGACCTGGCAGCCAGACCTGTGATTGTAGAGCTCTAAAAATCCTCACCACTGCACGCGCAAAACGGCCTGGAGGACTATCCATCAGTACAACGGCCAACCTGCTGAGTAATCACAGCATGACAGAGGCCCGTCAAAATGGGTTCTATTAAACTGTAACACTGTCGTATATATAAAAACCAGAACTCCCTCCACACCTCGCCCCCCTCAGCTCATCCTCCTCGTCCGCACCCTTCTCACCCCTACATCCATCCCCACAACCCCTCCAAAAAATACTTTAAAGTACTACTTAAATAGTTTTTGGGGGTATCTGTACTTTACTATTTATATTTTTGAAAATGTTTACTGTAACTTCACTACATTCCTAAAGAAAATAATGTACTTTTTACTTCATACATTTTCACTGACATCCAAAAGTACTCGCTACATTTTGAATGCTTAGCAGGACAGGAACATTGTCAAATTCACGCACTTGTCAAGAGAACATCCCTGGTCATCCCTACCGCCTCTGATCTGGCGAACTCAGGAAACACAAATGCTTTGCTTGTAAATTATGTAAATGAGTGTTGGAGTGTGCCCCTGGCTCCCCCATTTCCTGGTTGCTAAAAGTCTAATAGTTTGCCTAATTTCAGTTTATGTGACAAAACAAGCAAGTATAGTGTAGAGAATCATTGTACCGTCTAAACCGCTGTGAAATATATTTTACATAACCAAAAATATTGTATTTTCAGCTATTTGAAGATGGTGTACTAAACCGACAGTAAAAGACCAAAAACTAAACTTAAGAATGGGAAGCATAGATATAGCGAGCATAGAACAGATCTACCGTTTCTTAGACTTGCTTTCAATGAGAATGACTGATATATAACGTGCATATCTATGTGCATTTGGTAGGGTCGCCCAAAAGGCTACATATTGCAGCTTTAAGGAATTGGAAATTATTTTTTACTTTTGATACTTAATTATATTTAAAACCAAACACTTTTAGACTTTTACTCAAGTAGTATTTTACTGGGTGACTTCACTTTTACTTAAGTAATTTTCAATTAAGGCATCTTTACTTTTACTGAAGTATGACAATTGAGTACTTTTTCCAACACTGCCAGTGCCGAGTTAATGTGCAGGGGTTTGATATAGTTGAGGTAATTCAGGTTATACAGTATGTACATGTGGGTTGGGGTTAAAGTAACTAGGCAATCAGGAGGATATAATAAACAGAGTAGCAGCAGCTTATGTGAAGTGTAAAAGTGTGTGTGTGTGTGTGTGTGTGTGTGTGAGGGAGTGTGTGAGTAGAGTCTAGTGAGTGTGCATAGAGCCAGTGCAAGGGGGACAGTGCAACACCTTAAAGATGAAGACATAAATCATAAAGGAGGGGTCAATGTAAATAGTCTGTGTAGCCATTTGATGAACTGTTCAGCAGTCTTATGGCTTGGGGGTTGAAGCTGTACAGGTACCTTTTGGTCCCAGACTTGGCGCTCTGGTACCGCTTGCAATGCAGTAGCCGAGAGAAAAATCTATGACTTGGGTGTCTGGAGTCTTTGGCAATTTTGTTCATAGAGGGCCAACATTATGCATGTCCATTTATCTTGGCTCAAAGTGGAGGAGAGATTGACTGCATCAATTCTTGTTTTTGTGAGAAATACTCATGTTGAAAATGACAAATGTTCTGTATAATCAACTTACATATACTGAGTGTATAAAGAAAACAGGAACACCTTCCTAATATTGAGTTGCACCCCTTTTGCCCTCAGAACAACCTTAATTAGATGTGCTTTGGGTGGTAGACCATTCTTGATACACACAGGAAACTGTTGAGCGTGAAAGACCCAGCATTGTGGCAGTTCTTCACACACTCAAACCGGTGCCCATGGCACCTAATACCATACCTTGTTCAAAGGATCTTAAATCTTTTGTCTTGCACATTCACCTTCTGAATTGCACACATACACAATCCATATCTCAATTGTCACAAGGCTTAAAAATCATTATTTAACCTGTCTCCTCCCCTTCATCTATACTGATTGAAGTGGATTTAACAAGTGACATAAATAAGGGATCAGAGTTTTCACCTGGATTCCCCTGGTCAGATTATGTCATAGAAAGAGCAGGTGTTCCTAATGTTTTGTACACTCAGTGTAGCTGTCACACCCTGACCATAGTTTGCTTGGTATGTTCTATGTTTTGTTTGGTCAGGGTGTGATCTGAGTGGGCATTCTATGTTGGATGTCGTGTTTGTCTGTTTCTGTGTTTGGACCTGAGATGGTTCTCAATCAGAGGCAGGTGTTAGTCATTGTCTCTGATTGGGAGCCATATTTAGGTAGCCTGTTTTGTGTTGGGTTTTGTGGGTGATTGTTCCTGTCTTTGTGTTTGTTACACCAGATAGGGCTGTTTTCGGTTTTTCACGGTTCTTGTTTTTGTATATTGTTCTATTTTCATCTTTAATAAAGATGTATCACAATAACCACGCTGCGTTTTGGTACGCCTCTCCTTCAACAGAAGAATCCCGTGACAGTAGCTCTAACAGACACAATTACCCCACCAGACATGTCACTAGGGGGTTTCTCCACAGACCCCAAAATTCAAGAACATTTACAGTATTATATAGAGCCATGATTGCATGGAACTCCCATCTCATAGAGTGCAAATCTGGTTTCAAAAAACAAATAAAGTAACACCTCACGGCACAATGCCTCTCCCCCATGTGACCTACCTTTTGTGTGTATGTACTGACATGTATGTG
Source organism: Oncorhynchus nerka (assembly GCF_034236695.1). Taxonomy (NCBI): domain Eukaryota; kingdom Metazoa; phylum Chordata; class Actinopteri; order Salmoniformes; family Salmonidae; genus Oncorhynchus; species Oncorhynchus nerka. The sequence goes on from NC_088419.1 coordinate 28,022,708, forward strand.
TAACTGATAGATGCACACACACACGCACACACATTAACACACACTGCACACTCACACGTTATTATTTAGGATTGCCTTGGCTTGTTATTTAAAGCAGGTAAACAGGCAATGGAGGTATTCATTAATTGGTCGATTGAACGTTAGAATGGCCAAAACGAGTGACCTAAGCAACTTTGAGATGGTATGATCGTCGGTGCCAGGTGCGCCGGATCCAGTATCTCAGATCCAGTATGTCCGCCCTCCTGGGCTTTTCACTCACGATAGTGTCTAAGGTTTACCGAGAATGGTGCGACAAATTAAAACAAATCCATTCAGCGGAAGTCCTTTGGGTGAAAGCAGCTCGTTGGTGAGAGGTCAAAGGAGAATGGCAAGAATTGTGCAAGCAATTCGGACCACAAGGCGGGCCACAAACAAGGCGGGCCACAAACAGACAAATAGCGGCACAGTACAACGATGGTGTGCAGAACGGCATCTCGAAACGTACAACTCGTTGATCTTTTTCACGGCTGTGCTATTGCAGCAGACGACCACACTGGGTTCCACTCCTATCAGCTAAAAACAAGAACAAGTGGCTCCATTGGGCACGCGATTACCTACACTGGACAATTTGGGGGTATTTTTTGGGGGGTATTTTATTAGCATCCCATTAGCTGTTGCAAAAGTAGCAGCTACTCTTCCTAGGGTTCACACAAAACATGAAACATGACATAATACAGAACAATAATAGACAAGAACAGCTCAAAGACAGAAGCACATACATTTTCAAAAGGCACACGTAACCTACATATCAATACATACACACAAACTATCTAGGTCAAATAGGGGAGAGGCGTTGTGCCGCGAGGTGTTGCTTTATCTGTTTTTTTGAAACCAGGTTTGCTGTTCATTTGAGCAATATGAGATGGAACGGAGATCCATACAATAATGGCTCTATATAATACTGTACACTTTCTTGAATTTGTTCTGGATTTGGGGACTGTGAAAAACCCCTGGTGGCATGTCTGGTGGGGTAAGTGTGTATGTCAGAGCTGTGTGGAAGTTAACTACGGAAGCAATATGGGATTTAAAGAGTGGAAAAACATTGCTTGCAACATGACAGCGAGTTCAGTTTACTTGAGTGGCCTGCGCAGTCCCAAGACGTCAACCCAATAGATTATCTTTGAGATGGAACGGGCTGTTCGTACAGTAGCATGAATGTACTGCCGTCCAATCTGCAGCAACTGCGTGATGCCATTGCGTCAGCATGGACCAACATCCCTGTGGAACATTTCCGACACATTGTAGCATGTCCCAAATAATTCAGGCTGTTCTGGAGGCAAAGGGGGGTCCGACCCAGTACAAGTACCTAACAACCTGGCCGGTAAGTGTTTATATACAGTACAACATTGTAGAAATAATAGTGAAGACATCAAAACTATGCAATAACACAAATTTAATCATGTAGTAACCAAAAAAGTGATAATCAAAATATTTTTTTACATTTGAGATTCATCAAAGTAGCCACCCTTTGCCTTGATGACAGCTTTGCCAACCCTTGGCATTCTCTCAACCAGCTTCACCTGGAATGCTTTTCCAACAGTCTTGAAGGAGTTGAGAGAATGCCAAGAGTGTGCAAAGCTGTCATCAAGGCAAAGGGAAGAATCTCAAATATAAAATTCACACTACCAGTCAAATGTTTTCGAACACCTACTATTCCAGGGTTTTTCTTTATTTTTTACTATTTTCTACATTGTAAAATAATAGTGAAGACATCAAAACTATGAAATAACACATGGAATCATGTGCTAACCAAAAAGGTTTTAAACAAATCAAAATGTTTTTTTATTTTAGATTTTTCAAATAGCCACCCTTTGCCCTGATGACAGCTTTGCACACTCTTTTGTGTATTTTGATTTGTTTAACACTTTTTTGGTTACTACATGATTCCATATGTGTTATTTCATAATTGTGATGTCTTCAGTATTATTCGACAATGTAAAAAATAGTAAAAATAAAGAAAACCCTGGAATGAGTAGGTGTGTCCAAACCTTTAACTGGTACTGTATAGATACACAGACAGATATTTAAAAGTCTGTGATGTCTATGCTAATGTTTTAAATGTATGTAAATTGTAAAGTATTTTCCAACAATTCGTTGCCATTGGCAGCAACCACTCATATCTATCCCAGGCTGAGAACAAGTCAAGAAGGTACACTAGATTTTAGGTTTGTTTGCAAGAGGAGGTTTATGACCTTTCAGTCATACTTGCACTGAATACAATGACAACTATTTATTTGTTATTTTACCAGGTAAGTTGACTGAGAACACATTCTCATTTGCAGCAACGACCTGGGGAATAGTTACAGGGGAGAGGAGGGGAATGAATGAGCCAATTGTAAACTGGGGATTATTAGGTGACTGTGATGGTTTGAGAGCCAGATTGGGAATTTAGCCAGGACACCAGGGTTAACACCCCTACTCTTATGATAAGTGCCATGGGATCTTTAATGACCTCAGAGAGTCAGGACACCCGTTAAACGTCCCATCTGAAAGACGGCACCCTACACAGGGCAGTGTCCCAATGGAAAGTGTGCTTCCTACTGGCCCTCCAACACCACTTCCAGCAGCATCTGGTCTTCCATCCAGGGACTGACTAGGACCAACCCTGCTTAGCTTCAGAAGCAAGCCAGCAGTGGTATGCAGGGTGGAATGCTGCTGGCATAGTAGTGAACTACAACTAGTGAATACAACCAGTGAATAAACATAAACATATTTTGCACTAGCCTAGAATGAAATACTTCAAAATACTGAAGACTTCAACAATGATCAAAACTGCACCCTTTCTTGTGTTATACAGTAAAGTGAGGTGGATGCTGTAAGATAGTATCCATATGCCTTGGTGTTATTGGGTGAAACTGGCTGCTTTTGGAGTCTTTTGGAGGTAAGATTGTCAGCCTGTGAGGTGAGATGAGGTTCATCGCCATTACCTCTATGCTGAACCCTCTGATCAGGGGAACTTCAAACGCCTGTGAGAGCTGGGGCTTGCGCACCTCTATCCACGCACAGCAATCTGCATCTCGTTACTGTCTGAGTTCACATCTCAGCATTTCAACATATATTTCACCTCAGACTGTATAATGTGCTGAAGCAGAGGCAGATAGCGTAGAGGGGTTTTAACTAGCAATCAGCACACGCTGCTTTTTAGTATTTACATTTTTTTTGTATAAACTGTAGTCTATTACAACAGTGCTGTATGGCATGGTAGAAAAGTCCTCTGTGGAGTTATATAAAGGTGAAACAGGAAGCATCAACATGATAACCATGATAAATATGTTTCTTGAGCACCATGACTCATAGATGCAATATAATAGTGTTGCATTTGTGCTCAGACTATGTTCCAGTCAACCTTTTGATGTCTTGCTATAATCAAATCAATCTATTTATATAGATACACAGACAATTCCCACGTTGTCTAGATGGGATCACGGTGTGTCTGACACAAAAAGATCCAACCCTCTCGAGTCAACACATCCCTGAATCTGCTCTCTTGTCTCACAGCTGGTGCTTGAGCTTCTCCCTGTGGTCTAACCTGAAATCATCTACTGTGGGATACTAGCGGGGAAACATCCTCCTCACAAAAACACTTGCATGAGGCTCTAACGCTGATCTTCCCTCTTAGGCTTGGCAAAGGCAAGTGGTGGTGGGCTCTAAAGTGTGTGTTCAAGTGGAGGACACAATTGTATATTGCACGGATGAAATACTCTCCACACACACACACACACACACACACACACACACACACACACACACACACACACACACACACACACACACACACACACACACACACACACACACACACACACACACACACACACACACACACTAACTAGGTTACCTTCTCTCCTGTCATTCCGAAGACACTTTACTTTGGGTAACTTGGTGAGTAGAAGGCAGTCATTTGCTGAAAGGGAACATTTGATGCAGGGTGAGATGCAATGTTCACAAAACCGTCACAGTGCATGGAATTGGAATTCAATTGTAAAAAACACATTGACAGAGACAGGGGAAATCTTTTCAATCACTGATCCTTTTTCTCCGGCAGCTGAGCCAGAATGGGAGAGCTCATCACATCCATCTCCAATCCATTTCCTCCTGGAATCAGATCTATCTCTGCTCACAGCTGCTCTTCTGTTCTACCCACCATCCCCACTGTAGTCATCTACCAGGATGATCTCGTGAATCAGGTGGACTGGTGTCCTGTTCAGCACACTGCAAATGAAAAAGAGAGCAGCAGTAGTGTTAGAAACTATTGTATTTCTTTTAGACGACAATCTTTATAGAGCAGCAACCACTGAAATCTACTTTTCCCCCCCATGTTATGTGAATTGTTCTATTGGAAAAATGGAGAATGACATTATCGTTCTGAGAATGTATTACGGCTTAAATAAAATAACAATATTTCATTAGTTCTGGAGATGTAATTCAAAATGTAATTTGGATGATTTTCTATTACAAGGGTATGGGAAAATACAGGACCACTCATTTTGGCACCATCCTCTGACACTAGAATCTCTCACTATAAGAACCACACATAAATCTCCCTCTAATATTCTCTCCTCTCCTGGGGTACATGGCTGAACAGCAGGTGATGAGGCGAGGAGAGATGGAGGGAGAGGTACACCACCTCCCTCAGATTACTTCACCTTTAATCCCAGTCTGAATCAAGGCATCTACCCTCTCCTCCTCCCTCACACTCACATCTCTCTCTCTCTCTCTCTCTCTCTCTCTCTCTCTCCTGTCTGGGTGAGTAATTGGAGCGCTGTCAGGCTCGTAGGTCTGTTCTTCCATCGTCGCTGTGCATGCTGGACCCATTCATCACTCCATTCCCCCCTCCTCCTTTCCCCTCCTCCTCCCTCTCTCTCTCTCTATCCCGTTCCATCCACTGCCCCTGGATCCTCATGCCTTTATTAAGGCCCCTGACAGAAATCCGTTCCTGGTCGTAACAGGTAAAGCTTTACAGCAAGACAGAGAGTCCTGATTCAGCCTCTAAGTGCAGCCTAATCAGGGGACGTGGATGACTATTGCCCTGTGGGTTATATCTAGAACAGCAGCAAAACGAATGATTGCTGTAGACTTCTAGACTGTATTTCGTCTAGACTGCATTTACAACCTCTTTTTGCTATAAACAGTCTGTTTCATAGAAAGATATTGAAGTTAAAGTTGTCTTGAAACCATGTGAAGTACGTCATATAGCGTGTGAGTCAGTGGTACAAACACAATAGAGTTGAGTCTCATGTGGGAGTTCCAAGGCTGGGTCCAGCCCAACATTGATGTAGGATCAAAATCAATTCAAATCAAATCGTATGTCACATATGCTGAATACAACAGGTGTAGTAGACATTACAGTGAAATGCTCACTTACAAGCCCTTAACCAGTAAAATAACAATAGCGGAGCCTCCCGGGTGGCGCAGTGGTTAAGGGCGCTGTATTGCAGCGCCAGCTGTGCCATCAGAGTCCCTGGGTTCGCGCCCAGGCTCTGTCGTAACCGGCCGCGACCGGGAGGTCCGTGGGGCGATGCACAATTGGCCTAGCGTCGCCCGGGTTAGGGAGGGCTTGGTCAGTAGGGGTGTCCTTGTCTCATTGCGCACCAGCGACTCCTTTGGTGGGCTGGGCGCAGTGTGCGCTAGCCAAGCTGGCCAGGTGCACGGTGTTTCCTACGGCGCATTGGTGCGGCTGGCTTCTGGGTTGGATGCGCACTGTGTTAAGAAGCATTGCGGCTTGGTTGGGTTGTGTATCGGAGGACGCATGACTTTTAACCTTCGTCTCTCCCGAGCCCGTACGGGAGTTGTAGCGATGAGACAAGATAGTAGCTACTACAACAATTGGATACCACGAAATTGGGGAGAAAAAGGGGTAAAATTCAAAAAAATAATAATAAATAAATAATATAAAAAAATAACAATAGTGGGGCTATTTACAGGGGATGCCGGTACAGCGTACATGTGCGGGTGCACCGGTGTCGAGGTAATTGAGGTAATGTGTACATGTAGGCGGAGTAGCCTTAAGTGGTGATCTTTTACTAGGATTAAATGTCAGGAATTGTGAAAAACTGAGATTAAATGTAGAGTTGAAGTCAGAAGTTTACATACACCTTAGCCAAATACATTTAAATTCAGTTTTTCACAATTCCTGATATTTAATCCTAGTGGAAATTCCCTGTTTAATGTCAGTTAGGATACCACTTTATTTTAAGAATGTGAAATGTCAGAATAATAGTTGAGAGAAGGATTTCATCACATTCCCAGTAGGTCAGAAGTTTAGCATTTGATAGCATTAGCTTTAAATTGTTTAACTTGGGTCAAACATTTCGGGTAGACTTCCACAAGCTTCCCAGTCAGGTTTGTAGACCTCCTTGCTCGCACACGATTTTTCAGTTCTGCCCACATATTTTCCACATATTTTCTATAGGATTGGAGGTCAGGGCTTTGTGATGGCCACTCCAATACCTTGACTTTGTTGTCCTTAAGGCATTTTGCCACAACTTTGGAAGTTTGCTTGGGGTCATTGTCCATTTGGAAGACTCATTTGCGACCACGCTTTAACTTCCTGACTGGTTTCTTGAGATGTTGCTTCAATATATCCACATAATTTTCCTGCCTCATGATGCCATCTATTTTGTGAAGTGCACCAGTCCCTCCTGCAGCAAAGCACCCTCACAACATGATGCTGACACCCCGTTCTTCATGGTTGGGATGGTGTTCTTCGGTTTGCAAGCCTCACCCTTTTCCCTACAAACATAACGATGGTCAATATGGCCAAACAGTTCTATTTTTGTTTCATCAGACCAGAGGACATTTCTCCAAAAAGTACGATCTTTGTCCGCATGTGCAGTTGCAAACCGTAGTCTGGCTTTTTTATGGCGGTTTTGAAACTGGCTTCTTCCTTGCTGAGTGCGCTTTCAGGTTATGTCTATATAGGACTCATTTTACTGTGGATATAGATACTTTTGTTTCTGTTTCCTCCAGAATCTTCACAAGGTCCTTTGCTGTTGGTCTGGGATTGATTTGCACTTTTCGCACCAAAGTACGTTCATCTCTAGGAGACAGAACGCGTCTCCTTCCTGAGCGGTATGACGGCTGTGTGGTCCCATGGTGTTTATACTTGCGTACTATTGTTTGTACAGATGAACGTGGTACCTTCAGGCGTTTGGAAATTGCTGCCAAGAATGAACCAGACTTTTGGAGGTATACATTATTTTCTGAGGTCTTGACTGATTTATTTTTATTTTCCCAAGATGTCAAGCAAAGAGGCACTGAGTTTGAAGGTCGGCCTTGAAATACATCCACAGGTACACCTCCAATTGATTCATATTATGTAAATTAGCCTATCAGAAGCTTCTAAAGCCATGACATCATTTTCTGGAATTTTCCAAGCTGTTTAAAGGCACAGTCAACTTAGTGCATGTTAACTTCTGACCCACTAGAATTGTGTTACAGTGAATTATAAGTGAAATAATCTGTCAAAAACTACATTTTGTTAACAAGAAATTTGTGGAGTGGTTAAAAAACTAGTTTTAATGACTCCGACCTAAGTGTATGTAAACTTCCGACTTCAACTGTCCCTGGCCACCATGAGCGTCGCCTCTGGAGGAGCGTTCTCCTGTTTGCTTATGGCGGTATACAGCTCATAGAGTGCGGTCTTAGTGCCAGCATCGGTCTGTGGTGGTATGTTGACAGCTTCAAAAAATATAGATGAAAACTCTCTCGGTGCATAGTGTGGTCTACAGCTTATCATGAATTACTCTACCTCAGGCGAGCTAAAACAAAAACATCAAACCCACTGAGAAAACAAAGTGTGTTCTTGAAAGTTAGTTTGTGAATATACTGTACTTGAATACTGTATAAAATATATTATTTATTGTCGGATAACCTCAAAATGAAATATTGACAGACTTATATTTCTAAAGCATTTTTTTTTAAACAGCCCAAAATGGACAAATATTGGGCAGTTAACACTTTCCAATAGCATACAAATGAGATGAATTGGTATCATGCTAAAACAAGGTTGTGTAATCGTTCCTTTCAGAACTAAGGGTACACAAATGATGTAGAATTACTACCCACAGTCAAAAGGCCTGAGTTAGTAGAGCAGTGGAAATGTGTTTAATGTACATTGCGCTCTTAGAATGTCATTATATTGATTCCTGCGGTGTTTATGGGGCCGCTCTGCACTTTGAGCACAGCGACTTTGAAGCCCACACTCACCACCCAAACACAGGAGAGAAGCCCTTTGACTGCCTAATGCATTTCTGTTTCTCCTGATGCATTCCAAAAGGCTTTTCATTTGGGGGGAAAAACCATGAGTAGGAGGAATACATTACGACCAAACACAGCATCAATGAAATCCATTGTGGCACATGCAGGAACAGGTGAGATTTGAAAAATAGCCTAATCTACACCATTTTCTCATTTCTGTGATTTGTTTAGTACTGATCGTCATGAGTTTGTATTGCGGACGCAAGCCATTTACACAAGTTATGATGACCTACTTCTGCTCTTGTACTGTTTGGAACTCAGAGTGCCCCGCTCTCCAAACATGACTAGAATATAGCATCCCAGTGCAATATGTGGCCAGTGACTGTTTCCCCTGTAGTTTTCTCTACCTGCTGGGGCTATGAAAACACAGACAGATCTGTCCTTCCTACTACTCTTTCATATTGTTCCCCTCATTTCTTCTCCTCTACTTTCCCCTCTCATCCTCTGTATTCATTCCCTCTACCTCTCCTCCCTTAAACTACCCTCTTCTCACATCCATATTATCCTCCCCGTCCCCTCTCTTCATCTCTCCTCTTCATCTCCTCTCCTGAACTATCACTCCCAGCTCTGTCTGGAAGAGCAAGCTCCCAGCCTATTCCCCCTCCACCTCAGAGGGTTCTGAGGGCTGGATTGTGGGTAATAGCCTCTGTCAGCACTAACACAAATCAAGGAGAGAGGCCCACGGCCTGCTTTTTAAACCTGCTCTGTATCAATGTTTGGTTCTGGCGCAAGCTGAGGTAAGAGGGGGGGGGGGGGGATAGGCTAACAGACAGAAAGGCTGAGGAGCCCTCGGTGGGCTATGTGTCAGGGGGTATAACTGGGTCTAACCAGCCCATGAACCCCAGCCAGCCTCAGTTTACAGGAAGGTGCCAGAACACACAGACGACCTTATTAATGTACAGAAACCTCAGAAGACTAGTGTTGTTGTTGTTTTTCCTATTATCTTCATCACTGGTGGCGACGGCATGTGGCAGAGGGCTGAGTGAGGCTGAGGCTGTGTAATTACAGACAGGCAGGCCACCATGATGACACAAACATGCTGGCAGCCATGAAACACTGTGCTAATTAAACCCCACCCTGACGTCCCTGAGGGCCACGGGAAGGGTATTGGTACTGTACCCCCTCAGGATGTCTTTAACAGCGGTGATATGTGACTCTGAGTGCTACAGTACACTACCCTGGACAAAGATGTACTGTAATGAGGAAGGCACACTCGTAGAGAGAGAGTCGGTGTGTTCTGTAGATTAATTCATTATCAGGAAAGCAAACTTCCATTGGTGTTCTTCCATTGCTATTGTAAGGGACGGAGCCTGAAGCTAAAGACCATTATTTCCTGAGCCTGCAGAGTGGCTATAGGCACAATTACAAACTTTTTTGCAGGAGAAATTAGTAATTGTGAAAAAGTTGCAAACAGACAAGTCATCCAAAAACCCAAAGGGACGGGCAGGCTAAAACCTACTGGGAGGGATTGTCTTTTAATTGGTTGAAACTGCAGCGCTTTGAAAAAGGTTTGGGGCGGACACATAAACAGGACAGTTTTTTCCCCGGTGGAGTGGTGGTCAGGACTCAGGAGTCTTCTCTGTGTGATCATTAAGAGACAGCCCGGGTCTCTGCCGACTACTCAGCTGTAATGAGCTGAACCGGCTCCAGGAGACATTGGCAGGAGAGGGGAGGCCTGCATTGTGCTAAGGCAAGCTGCCGAGGCAAGCTGCTGACACCCAGGGACAGGTGAGGTGGCGGTGAGGCAGCTATGGGAAAGGTCAAGGGTCAGGCTGGGAAGACAATAGAGGGGTTTGGCACTTGGGTGTCAGGATTAAATGGAGAGTCCTTATGAGTCAGGCACAGGTCTGAGAGCAAACGGACAGTGACCTAGTCCAGGGTCAGTAACAGGCAGTGGTTATGCGTCATTCAGGCAGAGCTTTTCTTTGTGTGCCTGTTTTGTATGTTATTTTTGTGGCCTTTGTACCATTGTTGCCTTTGTACCAGATACAGTCTCTTACGACGTTCGTTTATCTCCTTTGGAAATTGGTAATTGAGACCGAATTTGGTCCCTTTAAGCTCCCTTCCTCTGCTTTTGATCAGCTCCTTTTGTTGGTAGTGTTCAAATTTTGCGATGATCGGTCGGGGACCCTTGGTCTTGTCGCTCCGAACTCCAAGTGTGTACTCGGTGGAAAGCTACTTTGCTCACAGTCTCTATAGAAAGTTTCAAGGCGCATTGCATGAATTCTGTGATCGCGCCCTCTGGATTATTGGATGCGTCCTCAGGAATCCCCGAAAAAAAATGATTTTCATGCATGCTACGACTTTGTATGTCTAGTAGCGACTCCTTCATCACCCTGTTTTCCCTGAGTAGACAATACATGTGGATTTTTTATCTTGGCTGTGAGTGCCTTGTTTTCTCCTTGGAGTGTGAGAATTTCACTCTGGCTAAACTCCAAACTCCCACTCAGCCCTGCTACCTTCTCACACAACTATTCCAGTGTTGCATGGATTCCAGCCAGAACACTAGCCTCTACTTCAACGGTAAGTAAATCATCCATGTCTGTAGATTAATCTGCCAAGCCGCACTGTTTCTTGACACACTGCTCGCTTAACCCGGAAGCCAGCCGCACCAATGTGTCGGAGGAAACACCGTCAAGCTGTTGACCGAAGTCAGCGTGCATGCGCCCGGCCCGCCACAAGGAGTCGCTAGAGCGCGATGGGACAAGGACATGTCGGTCAAAACCTCCCCTTACCCGGATGACGATGGGCCAATTGTGCACCGCCTCATGGGTCTCCCAGTCGCAGCAGCCAGGGATCGAAGCCGGGTCTATAGTGACACCTCTAGGACTGCGATGCAGTGTCTTAGACTGCGGCGCCACTCGGGAGGCCCTTTATTTTTTTGAAAGTAAAGTTGGAATACATTGGCCAAAAAACTAGGATCGACTGGGAAATTCCTGAATATAACAACTCATCCAACTCGGAATCCAAAAGTGGGGAACTTGGGCCCCTTTCTAGAGCCCACAAGAAGGACGGCCGTGCCACCTTCCTATTCAAGTGAGCACAACAAGTTGAGTCCAAAAATATATTGTATGCTGCTGCATAAATGATGTAATATGCCAGTGTCACGTCTACTCCCCCTCTCTGGCGCTCGATGTCACCGGTCTACTAACCACCGGTCCTGGCAACCCATCATTACGTACACCTGCGCCCCATCATAAGGCACACCTGGACTCCATCACTACCCTGATTACTCCCCCTTTATCTAGCATCCCTCTTCAGGCAGTATTGGTTATGTTTCACTGTCAGACATGTCTCTTATTTTGTACTGTTCATTATTAGTAAACTCACTAACTGCACCTGCTTTCTGACTCCCTGCGTTGATGTAACAGCCAGGGAGATCTTTTAATTGTTTTATTTAACAAGGAAAGTCAATGAAAAACACATTCTTATTTACAATGACGGCCTACCCCATCCAAACCTGGACGACGCTGGACCAATTGTGCACCGCCCTATGGGACTCTCAATCACAGCCAGATGTGGTACAGGCTGGATTCAACCAGGGACTATAGTGATGCCTCTTGCACTGAGATGCAGTGCCTTAGACCGCTGCACCACTCGGGAGCCAAGTATACTGTAGCCAAGGATGTAATACTAAGTGTGGCACCGGGATCCTCATCTCTCCCAAGTGGTCATTCTCTCTTTCTCCCCTTACCCATCTGTCTATCGCCTCCTTTGAATTCCATGCTGTCACAGTTACCAGCCCTTTCAAGCTTAACATCCTTATCATTTATCGCCCTCCAGGTTCCCTCGGAGAGTTCATCAATGAGCTTGATGCCTTGATAAGCTCCTTTCCTGAGGACGGCTCACCTCTCACAGTTCTGGGCGACTTTAACCTCCCCACGTCTACCTTTGACTCATTCCTCTCTGCCTCCTTCTTTCCACTCCTCTCCTCTTTTGACCTCACCCTCTCACCTTCCCCCCCTACTCACAAGGCAGGAAATACGCTCGACCTCATCTTTACTAGATGCTGTTCTTCCACTAACCTCATTGCAACTCCCCTCCAAGTCTCCGACCACTACCTTGTATCCTTTTCCCTCTCGCTCTCATCCAACACTTCCCACACTGCCCCTACTCGGATGGTATCGCGCCGTCCCAACCTTCGCTCTCTCTCCCCCCGCTACTCTCTCCTCTTCCATCCTATCATCTCTTCCCTCTGCTCAAACCTTCTCCAACCTATCTCCTGATTCTGCCTCCTCAACCCTCCTCTCCTCCCTTTCTGCATCCTTTGACTCTCTATGTCCCCTATCCTCCAGGCCGGCTCGGTCCTCCCCTCCCGCTCCGTGGCTCGACGACTCATTGCGAGCTCACAGAACAGGGCTCCGGGCAGCCGAGCGGAAATGGAGGAAAACTCGCCTCCCTGCGGACCTGACATCCTTTCACTCCCTCCTCTCTACATTTTCCTCTTCTCTCTCTGCTGCTAAAGCCACTTTCTACCACTCTAAATTCCAAGCATCTGCCTCTAACCCTAGGAAGCTCTTTGCAACCTTCTCCTCCCTCCTGAATCCTCCTCCCCCCCCCTCCTCCCTCTCTGCAGATGACTTCGTCAACCATTTTGAAAAGAAGGTCGACGACATCCGATCCTCGTTTGCTAAGTCAAACGACACCGCTGGTTCTGCTCACACTGCCCTACCCTGTGCTCTGACCTCTTTCTCCCCTCTCTCTCCAGATGAAATATCGCGTCTTGTGACGGCCGGCCGCCCAACAACCTGCCCGCTTGACCCTATCCCCTCCTCTCTTCTCCAGACCATTTCCGGAGACCTTCTCCCTTACCTCACCTCGCTCATCAACTCATCCCTGACCGCTGGCTACGTCCCTTCCGTCTTCAAGAGAGCGAGAGTTGCACCCCTTCTGAAAAAACCTACACTCGATCCCTCCGATGTCAACAACTACAGACCAGTATCCCTTCTTTCTTTTCTCTCCAAAACTCTTGAACGTGCCGTCCTTGGCCAGCTCTCCCGCTATCTCTCTCAGAATGACCTTCTTGATCCAAATCAGTCAGGTTTCAAGACTAGTCATTCAACTGAGACTGCTCTTCTCTGTATCACGGAGGCGCTCCGCACTGCTAAAGCTAACTCTCTCTCCTCTGCTCTCATCCTTCTAGACCTATCGGCTGCCTTCGATACTGTGAACCATCAGATCCTCCTCTCCACCCTCTCCGAGTTGGGCATCTCCGGCGCGGCCCACGCTTGGATTGCGTCCTACCTGACAGGTCGCTCCTACCAGGTGGCGTGGCGAGAATCCGTCTCCACACCACGTGCTCTCACCACTGGTGTCCCCCAGGGCTCTGTTCTAGGCCCTCTCCTATTCTCGCTATACACCAAGTCACTTGGCTCTGTCATAACCTCACATGGTCTCTCCTATCATTGCTATAAAGACGACACACAATTAATCTTCTCCTTTCCCCCTTCTGATGACCAGGTGGCGAATCGCATCTCTGCATGTCTGGCAGACATATCAGTGTGGATGACGGATCACCACCTCAAGCTGAACCTCGGCAAGACGGAGCTGCTCTTCCTCCCGGGGAAGGACTGCCCGTTCCATGATCTCGCCATCACGGTTGACAACTCCATTGTGTCCTCCTCCCAGAGCGCTAAGAACCTTGGCGTGATCCTGGACAACACCCTGTCGTTCTCAACTAACATCAAGGCGGTGGCCCGTTCCTGTAGGTTCATGCTCTACAACATCCGCAGAGTACGACCCTGCCTCACACAGGAAGTGGCGCAGGTCCTAATCCAGGCACTTGTCATCTCCCGTCTGGATTACTGCAACTCGCTGTTGGCTGGGCTCCCTGCCTGTGCCATTAAACCCCTACAACTCATCCAGAACGCCGCAGCCCGTCTGGTGTTCAACCTTCCCAAGTTCTCTCACGTCACCCCGCTCCTCCGCTCTCTCCACTGGCTTCCAGTTGAAGCTCGCATCCGCTACAAGACCATGGTGCTTGCCTACGGAGCTGTGAGGGGAACGGCACCTCAGTACCTCCAGGCTCTGATCAGGCCCTACACCCAAACAAGGGCACTGCGTTCATCCACCTCTGGCCTGCTCGCCTCCCTACCACTGAGGAAGTACAGTTCCCGCTCAGCCCAGTCAAAACTGTTCGCTGCTCTGGCCCCCCAATGGTGGAACAAACTCCCTCACGACGCCAGGACAGCGGAGTCAATCACCACCTTCCGGAGACACCTGAAACCCCATCTCTTTAAGGAATACCTAGGATAGGATAAAGTAATCCCTCTCACCCCCCTTAAAAGATTTAGATGCACTACTGTTCCACTGGATGTCATAAGGTGAATGCACCAATTTGTAAGTCGCTCTGGATAAGAGCGTCTGCTAAATGACTTAAATGTAAATGTATCTTGTGTAGTAAGTTGTTAGTAGCCCATGTGCCTCACCCTAATAATTTGGTCCCTTTTCTCCTCATAACTTAGCCTACTGTTCTGACTTGGTGGTGCACATGTTTTAAAGAAATTCAATCATAGAATATTGTAAGAGCTTTCATTGTCTGCATATAAACCCCCTTTATTTATCCTACGGTTCTGACTTGGAGTACAGGAAGAATACTGTAAGAACGGCTCATGTTCTGAATTCTGTCGCTGTACATTTCAAAAGTGCTGAACAAATTTTTATATTGACTACGTCCGTCCTAGCTCGCTCATTAATGTCTTAATCGAAATTATGGATTGCCTCTGTTGGAGTCTAGCTTGAAATACTTACCATACTAGAAGTAAATGATTACATGTATGAGGGATGTATATGGTGGGGTTTAATGGAGGGTGGATAAGAACGAGGGGTTTGGAAAGTTACTGAGTGAGGGAAAAGGCAATCACTTGGTTGTGGTCATTGAATCACTTGGTTGCTGTGGATTAGTGAGGAATGTGGGCTGAGTTCAGATCAGGTTAGATGAAGGCAGAAGGAACAGTTTTATTACACACATCACTTAACTTTCTGCCTAGCAACAAATATGCAGTGCTTAGATGTGCAAGGAGGAGACTCCGCCTAAAGGAGGGTATAAATGCTTGTGCTGGTGGAAACAAGTCTGTCTTTTTCAGCTGTTTGGCCCAGTGGGTGAATAAACTTGGTTTGAGCTTCACTAGTCGTCCGTGAATTTGACTCTGTCAGAACACCTCTTATCCGCTCGTCGTCCCCATAGTTTGTACATCAGTAGAAACCACGTTTGTTTAAGCAAGTGAGTCATATCAGCTCTGTTTAAAAAAATAGTAAATGAGGCTGAATGAACTGTTTTGCTGCCAGGCAAGGCTCCACTGATGTCCAGGTGTAGCGGTGGTAAGGATTCACTCCATGGTGCCCGAAAAGAAAGATCTGCTGTTGGGACAGCTTTATGTAGGCCCTAACAGTTTGTGGGCATCATTTGTCATCGTTATAGTGCAATGAATGTATTGTTTAGTGTTGTGTCGTGGCGTTCTTGGCATTCATCACAGTTTTTTGTTTGTCCCACCAAGATTTACATGCTAGAATTGCCACTGGTAATAGGGCAGAGGGTTCTCTTACCTCCTGATGGTCCGTAGCAGAGTGGAGCGGGCCTCGTTGTGGAAAGTGATGACGATGGAGGTGGAGGGCAGATCTGGGTTATAATGCAATGTGGTGCATCTGATGGAGAGAGACACAAAACAATTCAGGAGACATCAGCCAGCAGGTCAACTCAGAACTACTCAAAACAGTTCATGTTGGCTTCAAAGCCAAAGTTGTGCAGCTATTGACTTTGTCTTTCTTTTTGACGGCTTCACAGACTGTAAAACCAAGTGTCTCTTCTCCATCTTAGCAGTCTCTGATTGATATTCCAAAGTCAAAGACGAATAACAAAGCCAAGGACAGATAGACAGATTGTCCTGTACCTCCTGTAAACCGTTCAAAACCGCTTCATAATTAAGAGAACAGTGTTGCTAAGGGTAACTAGACAAAAGCTTGCTGTTGTGGGAGGAAGGACAGTACTATGAATATGTGATGAGAATGATAATGACAGCCATGCCAGGACAGAAACTTGAGGAGGTGCAGTTCTATAAATGATAGATGAGCAGAATATGTCATTATTAAAACAGCATCCCACACCACAGCTACCTCTGACCAGACAAGGTGTGGGAGTAGCTCACACTGAGGTGGATGGCTGGTCATGGCTGGTGTAGTAGCAAATGTCTCAGAGGACACACACACACACACACACACACACACACACACACACACACACACACACACACACACACACACACACACACACACACGGCTGAAGAGAGGGTAAGATGCTAATCCATCTGTGGCCAATATGGAGAACATCAACACTTCTGTTCAAATGACACCAACAACCAACAGAGTAAACATTCTCTCGCTCTCTTGCTCACTCTCTCTCTCTCTCTCGCTCTCTCTCTCTGTCTTTAGCTCAAGGTGATTTGTTCAGTATTTCCAGCAGAGTGATAAGATAACAAGTCTGGCTTGTGCTGAAAGACAGGCGATGGGGATGATGATAAAGTTACCATTGTTTTCTGCTGTCGTCAACACTACTGTTTTTGAGTCATTAAGCCATGAGTTTGATGTGCTTTCTCCTCAGCAGTCTGCTCTGTGTGTGCTGAGATGCACACACAGAGCAAACAGATAGGGAGCTGTGTGCCAAACAGATAAGCACAGGAAAGAACAGCAAACAAACACAAACTGTAATTTTATATTTATTTTCAACTTGGCTTAAATCAAATTAGCCATTGCATTCAACACCTTTCCTGTTGCTTTAATAAAAAGTGCTTTAATAAAAAATTGAGTGCTCAATGACAAACACTGGATGTTTTCTCTCATCCTTTCAGAGCCTGGCAAGCAGATCTTTTCTGTAGATCTTTTCTTTCTTTCTGGGGTGGCAGGTAGCCTAGTGGTTAGAGTGTTGGGCCAGTAACCAAGAGGTTGCAAAATCAAATCCTGAGCTGACAAGGTAAAAATCTGTTATTCTGCCCCTGAACAAGGCAGTTAACCAACTGTTCTCAGGCTATCATTGTAAATAAGAATATGTTCTTATATGACTTGTCTAGTTCAATTTAAAAAATAAAGTTTCAAATCCTGGGTGGATGAAGAGAGACGTTGTCCAGATTAGCATGCATATGGTGCTGGAATCTATTAATATTTTATCACTGCTGTTTGGGAGACCACTTGACCAGTCTGTGTGTATACAGCCTCTGTTATTGAAGCCTTCTAAAAGTTTCATATGAGGCTGAGAGAAGCAGGAGTGTGGTGGGGTGGTCAGGCTGACACATGGACACCTGATGCCCATTGACCCCTGTCTGTATTTATGTCTGCGCCTTAAGGTCCTTCTGTACCTGTTCCCCTATCCCCCCTCCAGTGTTATTCTGAGGGTGGTACCGACTCGGCGCAGCCGACTGCAACACCTGTCACCACATTTGCTTCGGGCAGAAAAACACTGATCGGTTGAGATGTACCTCGCAGATACTGTCAAGTCTGTGCTGTTCCTCTGGCACAGGGAGGCAGAGAGTGATTCTCAATAAGCTTTTCCCAGCTAGCCGAGCATGATTCATCCCCAATGCTGCCGCTCCTCTCCTATCTCTAGCTAAAGCCTACATCTATTCAAAGCTTTCTGCTTTCTTAACTCGTTTCAAGAGAGCGTTATCTCAGGAGGCATATTCAGCAGTGCAGAGCCACAGCAACAGTTTACCTCAGACACACACCTCTCAACACTGGGCCTTGAGAATCTCTTAAAATCTCTGGTCTCCTCTAGTTCACTTAAATGGAGCACAATGGATGTTCATATCACTTTGTGGGAAGCCTCCAGTAAACTAAACACTAGATACAGTCATGATGGAGGAAATGGCAACGTACAACAGAATCGCATTTAGTTCTGGCATATAAATAGACAGAGAGAGACAGAGAGAGAGATGTCCTCATGACCCTAACATCAAGCTATTTGCAATTTGCCTGCTCCTAACAACAACAGTAAGTAACAAGTAGCGCAGGTAGCCACATTAGAGTAGCTGTTGTTTAGATGTTGGCCGGGCAGGTGGGCGGGCAGGGAGCAGGGTGTGGTCAAAGAACATCCATCTCCTCTAACAGAGAATGCCTAAGTATCCGAATCTGCAGTCTCTACCACAGACAGCTGGCAGACACTGGACACACACACATATAAACGCCTCTAACCCCAAAGGTCAGCCTCAGGATCGGTTGCTCCGTTCCATCTCCTGTAATATAGACAAGACTCTTTCGAGGGACTATCTGGGTGAGAATATTGGGCGTAGTGAGGCAGCCTGGGTCTAAAAGCAACACTAGCCACAGAGGAGAAGAGGAGGAGACAGTGGGGGCTGTAGCAGAGCTCTCTGTGTGTGGATCCCTCCAAAGGAGAAGAGAGAGACAATCCTTGAGTGTGGATTAGTAACTGAAGGACAGAGGGACCCTGTAAGTAGTGAATAATCAATTATTGTACGTACTGGTTGTGTGTTTCTTGTAGTGCTGAACGATTAACTGAAATGCTGGTTCTTTTTAATTTTTTTACCAATGGGTAAATTATTTAAACATTATTGAAAAAATGTCTGTGAGCTTAATGCACACATTACGCAGTTTCTCTAGCAATAAATCAGATCAAGCCCGAACTGTGCGATGTAGTAGGGAGTTATAGTTTCCAATAGGCCAATATTCTACATAGTTTAGCGAGGAAAACATGGTAATGAATTACAATGACCAGTGGCGACCCGTCATTTAGGGCAGGTGGGGCAGAGCCTGTCACTCATGGGGACACTACGTCACCTCCAAGTCTAAGGGTAGACCTCGAGAATTCAAGCCCCTTGGGTGCTGCGATATACTGTAGTTACATTCGAAGTGCCCGCCCAAGAAGGCTCAAGGTCATTGGACAGATAAGAATGACATCAAATCACGTTATATCTACAGTAGCTTTGATTGGACTGATCATGTCAACATCATACTTTCAAAATCTTAGCTAGCAGTCATCATCATCAATCAAGTCGACAATCCACTGGCAAATCCTTTTAAATCCTTGTCAAATGAAGAGAAATAATGGAGAGAAATTATATATAAAACGTATTGGTGCTCATCGGCCATTGGACATAAATATTACACAACAAGTTATAAATCGCAAATTCAACAATGAGTGGTTTGGAAGGAATCAATGGCTAACTGCAAGCATTGCAAAGCAATCATTGGCCTGCTATTCAGTGGAGTGGCTGTGTGGTCCCAAGTCTAAGATTAATGGTATCTTTTCCTAGTTTAAAATGACAAACATTCAACGTTGGCCATGCTGTCAATGAAGCATGACTTGTGCCGCACTCAAAACAACTGTAAACTCGGAACTGCAAAATCTGACTTTAGTGATTTCAAGACAAATGGGAACTCGGGAAAAACGAGTCCCGACTGGGAAAATGCGTTTTTAACTTTCATCCAACTCGGCATTGTAAATCGTGAACTCGGGCCTCTTTCTAGAGCTACGACCTGAAGATCACTGACGTCATCATGATTCAACATTTTTTCACCCCATGTTCCCAGTTGTCTTGAAAGCACCATAAATCCAGAGAATCCCAGACTTTGATGACAAAGTTTGAATTTGCCCACGAAGGACCGCCACACCACTTTCCTGTTCAAGTGAGCACAGCACAACAAGGTCAGTCACAAAAATGTCTTGTATGCTGCTGCATAAATGATGTAATATGCCAGGGAGATATGTATACTGTAGCTAAAAAAATAATACTAAGTGTTTGTTGTGTAGTAAGCTGTTAGTAGCCCATGTGCCTCAGCCTAATAATTTGGTCTATTTACCCCTCTTGTTTTCGCCTACTGTTCTGACTTGGTGGTGCACATGTAGCCTATAACATGTTTTAGAGAAATGTAATCATCACATTTTTTAAGAGCTTTCATTGTCTGCTTATATGCCCTTTATTTATCCTACGGTTCTGACTTGGTATACAGGGAGAACACTGTAAGAACGGCCCATGTTGTGAATTCTGTCGCTGTACATTTCAAAAGTGTTAAACAAATAGTTATATTGACGATGTACGTCCACTGATAGCCAGGTGTAGCAGTGGTAAGATGTTGGAACAGCTTTATGTAGGCCCTAAGAGTTTTTGCCCCAACAAGATTTACATTCTAAAATCACCACTGACATTGACCATAATCCATTGCGTTCCTACTTACCCAGTCTGTGTGTTTCTTTTATGCCTGCTACCTTACATTAGTGTGGGCCAGACACAGAGAGGGAGAGAAGAGAGAAGAATGCGTGATTTAGAGGGATAACTAACTGGTTGATAGTTGCTATTCAGCAGTTGTAAACGGATGCCTTATTTACTTTGAAGCACTACTAATATAGGGATTCTATCAGACAGCATAGGCAGCAGCTCTATAGAGATGAGATGAAGACTTGGAACGAAATTATAAAGTCATCAAATAAAAACGTTTTATATAGAAAAAAAAACTGAAATATTTTATTAAAGTAATGTGAATAAATGATGGTAATAAGTGACAAGCAGTAATGGGCAGTCACTACCATCATGGGAACTTTTATTCATAGTTTTATTCTGTGTTACAGCATCCAACCCACATTATGCATAGTGCATTTAAGGTTCAGATAAATAATTGAAAACGAAATCGAAAACCGTGATTATTTTTTTATAATCAAACCGAAACCGAACCGATGTCAGAAAGCACTAATCGCTCAGCACTAGTTTCTTGTTCAACGTTAATACAGCAGGCACAATTAAACTGTCTCTCCCCATCATCTCATCTCCTCTTCCCATCATCTCATCTCCTCTTCCCATCATTTCATCTCCTCTTCCCATCATCTCCTCTCCTCTTCCCATCATCTCCTCTCCTCTCCTCTCCCCATCATCTCCTCTCTTCCCATCCCCCTCATCATCTCCTCTCCTCTCCTCCCCATCATCTCCTCTCCCTTCCCCATCATCTCCTCTCCTCTTCCCATCATCTCCTCTCCTCTTCCCATCATCTCCTCTTCCCATCATCTCCTCTCTCCCCATCATCTCCTCTCCTCTCCTCTCCCCATCATCTCCTCTCCTCCCCCATCATCTCCTCTCCTCTCCCCATCATCTCCTCTCCTCTTCCCATCATCTCCTCTCCCCATCATCTCTCCCCCATCATCTCCTCTCCTCTTCCCATCATCTCCTCTCCTCTCCCCATAATCTCCTCTCCTCCCCCATCATCTCCTCTCCTCTCCCCATCTCCCCATCATCTCCTCTCCCCCATCATCTCCCCTCCTCTCCTCTCCCCATCATCTCCTCTCTCTCCCCATCATCTCCTCCATCATCTCCTCTCCTCTTCCCATCATCTCCTCTCCTCTCCTCTCCCCATCATCTCCTCTACTCCCCCATCATCTCCTCTCCTCTTCCCATCATCTCCTCTCCTCTCCCCATAATCTCCTCTCCTCCCCCATCATCTCCTCTCCTCTCCCCATCATCTCCTCTCCTCTCCTCTCCCCATCATCTCATCTCCTCTCCTCTCCCCATCATCTCCTCTCCTCTCCCCATCATCTCCTCTCCTCTCCCCATCATCTCCTCTCCTCTCCCCATCATCTCATCATCTCTCTCCTCTCCCCATCATCTCCTCTCCTCTCCCCATCATCTCCTCTCCTCTCCTCTCCCCATCATCTCCTCTCCTCTCCCCATCATCTCCTCTCCTCTCCTCTCCCCATCATCTCCTCTCCTCTCCCCTAATCTCCTCTCACCATCATCTCCCCATCATCTCATCTTCTCTCCCCATCATCTCCCCATCATCTAATCTCCTCTCCCCATCATCTCCTCTCCTCTCCCCATCATCTCCTCTCCTCTCCCCATCAACTAATCTCCTCTCACCATCATCTCCTCTCCTCTCCCCTCCTTCTCCTCTCCCCATCATCTCCTCTCCTCTCCCCATCATCTCCTCCTCTCCCCATCATCTCCTCCTCCTCTCCCCATCATCTCCTCTCCTCTCCTCTCATCTCATCCTCCCCTCCCCATCAACTAATCTCCTCTCCCCTCCCATCATCTCCTCTCCTCTCCCCATCATCTCCTCTCCTCTCCTCTCCCTCTCCCCTTCTCTCCTCTCCCCATCAACTAATCTCCTCTCACCATCATCTCATCTCCTCTCCCCATCATCATCTCCTCTCCCCATCAACTCCCATCTCTCCCCCCCCATCATCTAATCTCCTCTCCCCATCATCCCTTCTCTCCTCTCCCCATCATCTCCTCTCTCATCTCTCCCATCTCATCATCTCATCTCCTCCCCATCATCTCCTCACCCCCCCATCATCTCCTCTCCTCTCCTCTCCCCATCAACTAATCTCCTCTCACCATCATCTCCCCATCATCTCCTCTCCTCTCCTCTCCCTATCATCTCCTCATCATCTCTTCTGCCTATCATCTCATCTCCTCTCTCCAACATCTCATCTCATCTCTCCCCATCATCTCATCTCCTCTCCTCTCCCCATCATCTCCTCTCCCCATCATCTCCTCTCCTTTCCTCAGCAGCATTCATTCTCGGGAAATGCTGAATGTTTTGGGACGGGATCTTTTATCCACCGTGTCTGGTCTGCACATCTATCACATACAACACAGTCCTGGTCCACAGAGGCAGTCCAATAATAAGTATTCTCATCTCCCTTTCTACTTTAATGGGATTTTAAACATTCATTCAAATTCACAGCTGCTCAGCTGCTCTGTGGAGACTGGATATAGTGATTTATTAACGGAGACAAGTGCAGAGGAATGCCTGTCTTGATAGTACCTAGGCCATGGTCTCTTTTGAAAAAGGCGCTCCCCTGAGTAGTGTTATCGTATTCATCTGTTAACTTCTTGGTGACAGGGAAGTGCCCAGAGTTAACTGCCTGCTACTCTGTCCCATATGCTAAGATATTTATATCATTAGTAGTATTGGATAGAAAACTGTTTGAATGATGTCTGTGAGTATAACAGAACTCATATGGCAGGCGAAAACCTGAGAAAAATCCAACCAGGAAGTGGGAAATCTGAGGTTTGTATTTTTTTTAAACTCTTTGCCATTCCAATATACAGTGTAAATCGGGTCATATTGCACTTCCTATGGCTTCCACTAGATGTCAACAGTCTTTAGAACTTTGTTTGAGGCTTCTACTGGGGTGAATAAGAGGGGATTGAGCCAGGTGTCTGGCAGAGTACCATTCCATTGCTTTTCTACAGACATAGGAATTCTCCAGTTGGAACATTATTGAAGATTTATGATAAAAACATCCTAAAGATTGATTCTATACTTAGTTTAACTTCTTGCTCCTACCCTCTACTTTTTTGAACATTTTGTTAAAAATCGCGCAACATTTCAGCGCCCTGCTACTCATGCCAGGAATATAGTACGTTCATATGGTTAGAATGTGTGTATAGGAAACCCTCGGACGTTTTTAAAACTGGTTAAATCACGACTGTGGCTATTACATAACGTGCGTTACATCGGAAAGAGCAGGAAAACCTGATCACAGAAAATGGAAATAAATATCCTTGCGCCACTTCCAGCAATTGTTAACAGTGAGCCGAATTAGATAAGACCGAGCATTCAACTCCCACAGCATCCCCATGTAGTCGAGTATCTTGTGAATTTAATCCTCTTTGATTCTTGGTTGAACCGAAAGAGGGGCACGACGTACCTCCGGTCTCCGCCCAGATCATTCCGGAAGAGCTCTCTCCTGAAATTTTTTCCAAGAAGACAGCTAATGATATGTACATCGCCTACGGATGAATTTTATCGCTTATTAACGTTTACTAATACCTAAAGTAGCATTACAAACGTATTTCGAAGTGTTTTGTGAAAGTTTATCGTCTACTTTTTGAATTTTAAAAATGACGTTACGTTGTGAAATCGCTGTTTTTTTCGTTTATCACACAGTCTACATATAACGATATCTTGGCTTTATATGGCCCGATTTAATCGAAATAAAGACCCAATAGTGTTTATGGGACATCTAGGAGTGCCAACAAAGAAGATGGTGAAAGGTAATGACTGTTTTCTATTTTATTGTGCGGTTTGTGTAACGCCGAAATGCTAATTATTTTGTTTACGTCCCCTGCTGTGCTTTTCTGTTGTAGTGTATTGGTGCATGCTATCAGATAATAGCTTCTCATGCTGTTGCCGAAAAGCATTTTAAAAATCTGACTTGTTGCCTGGATTCACAACGAGTGTAGCTTTAATTTGATACCCTGCATGTGTATTTTAATGAACTTTTGAGTTTTAACTAATACTATTAGCATTTAGCGTAGCACATTTGCATTTCCAGAGCTCTAGTTGGGACGCAAGCGTCCCAGGTAGAGGTAAGAGGTTAACAAGTTTCTACAGGCTGTAATGGAACTTTTTGAACTTTTCGTTCGACGTTCGGCTGGACCTGAACGTGCGTTTGGATTTGTTTACCAACAAAAGAAGCTGTTTGGACATAAATTATAAACTTTATCGAACAAATCAAACATTTATTGTGGAACTGGGTTTCCTGTGAGTGCATTCTGATGAAGATCATCAAAGGTAAGTGAATATTTATAATGCTATTTCTGACTAATGTTGAGTACACAATATGGCGGATATCTTTTTGGCTGCTTTGTTGTCTGAACGCTGTACTCAGATTATTGCATGGTTTGCTTTTTCTGTAAAGTTTTTTTGAAATATGACACAGTGGTTGCATTAAGGAGAAGTATATCTCTAATTCCATGTATAACACTTGTATTTTCATCAACATTTATGATGAGTATTTCTGTAAATTGACGTGGCTCTCTGCAAAATCACTGCATGTTTTAAAACTACTGAACGTAACGTGCCAATGTAAAATGAGATTTTTTTAATATAATATGCACGTTATCGAACAAAACATACATGTATTGTGTAACATGAAGTCCTATGAGTGTCATCTGATGAAGATCATCAAAGGTTAGTGATGAATTTGATCTCTATTTGTGCTTTTTGTGACTCCTCTCTTTGGCTGGAAAAATGGCTGTGTTTTTCTGTGAGTTGGTGGTGACCTAACATAATAATTTGTGGTACTTTTGATCTAAAGCCTTTTTGAAATCAGACACTGTGGCTGGATTAACGAGAATTTTATCTTTAAAATGGTGTAAAAATACTTGTATGCTTGAGGAATTTTAATTATGAGATTTTTGTTGTATTGAATTTGGCGCTACCGTCCCACATATCCCAGAGAGGTTAAGTCACAGTTCGTTAAATGACCAGCAAGAGTTCTTCCTCGGTTTGAAAAACACGAGCCAGGGATATTATCAATACAACACTAATACTATATTTACAAATATTTATAATAGGAGAGTTTAAAACTATGCTTTCAGTGACACAGCAAAATGGAGTCTGCAGCATGGTATTTTTCCTTTCATTATTGCCCCATCTAAACTACCATATATGTCAATTATATTCCAACAGAGAATTATGAATTCAAAATCTACTGTAGCAAAGCCTGATTCGTTCTGCAAACACTGATCTTCATTCTGCTCTTTGAGTCTGACTATAGCAATAGAGTGATTGACATGTTTTCACAGGTCTCTGCAGTGCTTTGTGTGTGAGGTCCCCCAGTCAGTGCACCACTTGAAAGCCAGATTGAAATGAATATTACCATGCATTTCCCCAGCCTTGGAGTATGACTCTCTCTGTAACTCCTACCTACCTGCCACGCAAAATAAGTGATTAAAATCTGCCAAATCAAAGAAGCTTTGAACAATAGCAGCCCTGGTGCGCTTCCTGGCTGTGAGGCCCACGTTAAATCTCTCCTCTGCGAGAGAGGAGAGAAAAACCAGCTTATGAAAATGCAGGCCTACCCTCGGAACAGCACTACCTCAGTAAACCCGCGCCAACAGGACTCCAACAGTCTGCTGCTGCAGTATAGTAAGCTCAGTGAAGAGGACTGCATCTAATTATCATGAGGAGAGAGACCATCCTGTTGAAGTGATGGCACACTGTTACAGGGCAGCAGAGAATATACTATGAGGCCCATAGTTTCAGGCACAAGTATTAGTCCAGTTCCATTGCTGATGTGAGCAACATTAGATGAGATGTACAGATCATGGTAGAAGAACACGTCAGTGACGTTGAAAAACGAGGGCATATAGGCAATGTCCAGTAGGCAATATTCCTATATACTGTATAACAGCAACGTGAGAATAATCTGATACGGCTTGTGGAGGAGGAGGAGGAGAGGAATATATAAACTAGTGTAGCTGCTGTGTATGCCTTTGGCTTTCTGGGATAGCAGCCGCATCTTGGTGCGCTGCACAGAAACCATCAGTCACTTCAGCCATAGCCCGGAGTGTACTTTACATACAAGGCTTTCTTAAATAGCATGCACACAGCATATTACTAGGCACTCTGTCAGACACAACAGCTGTGAGGGGACTGGGAAGGGAAGCAGCGTATTGCTGCTGGTGGACTTGGTGAATTTTCTGTAGGGAAGATAAATGTGTCCTTGCGAAGCGGAGAGAGAGTTTTTCTGGTTGGGGGGTTCCATAAAATGAATATCTTTTCCTCCTGCGTTCTTGCTTAAAACGGTTTCTGCTGAGGTGATGATTTAAGCAATATGTGGGTATGATATGTTGGGCTACAGTACATTCAGCCCATATGTTGTTGAGGAGCAGAGGGAACCCATATGTATTTGAGGAGAGGATAGAACCCATATGTTGTTGAGGCGTGGAGGTAACCCATATGTTGTTGAGGAGAGGAGGGAACCCATATGTTGTTGAGGAGAGGAGGGAACCCATATGTTGTTGAGGAGAGGAGGGAACCCATATGTTGTTGAGGAGAGGAGCGAAGCCATATGTTGTTGAGGAAAAGAGGGAACCCATATGTTGTTGAGGAGAGGAGGGAAGCCATATGTTGTTGAGGAGCGGAGGGAACCCATATGTTGTTGAGGAAAAGAGGGAACCCATATGTTGTTGAGGAGAGGAGGGAAGCCATATGTTGTTGAGGAGCGGAGGGAACCCATATGTGAGATTATTATTACTGAACCAGATGGCCAAACAGAGAGAGAAGACAACAAGTTGTGGACTCGGGGCAAATATCAATATACATATGAGGCTGGCAATGAACAGCAAAATCTCACATTCCAGATTACACACATACACTGTGTCTGAGCTTCTGAAAAATAAATATAATGCAAAAAGGCAGGGAATGAATATAAGATATTACACATGTATATTACTGTCATTAATTAATGTAATTAATATGCAATTAATAAATGGGTCATTCTGTGTGGACCAGTGTGCAGTAGTAAATATGTACCTGCCTGGCAGTGTCTCTTGGTGAATTAGTGAATGAGTGTATAGAATCCCATGAGTGTATAGAATCCCGAAGGTTCCAGCTAGGGGAGAGGAGCTGTGATGCACTATGGGGTTGAACAGAGGAACTCACATTCTGTTTGGATTACCACTGACTGTTGGAGGGGTCTGTCTTCAGCCCTGCTGCTGCCATGGATAGACTCATCCCCTCTCTGTGGACCCACACAGCAAACATGAAACATAATCCAATGAGAAAGGCTGGTACACCGAGACAAAGCACAGGAATAATGGGGAAAGAGACTTTGCTTTCTGAAAGCTCCAGGTTGTGTGTTGGTAGGCTACAGCCAGCGTGTTGTTTACAGGCTCCAGGTTGTGTGTTGGTAGGCTACAGCCAGCTTGATGTTTACAGGCTCCAGGTTGTGTGTGGGTAGGCTACAGCCAGCGTGTTGTTTACAGGCTCCAGGTTGTGTGTGGGTAGGCTACAGCCAGCTTGATGTTTACAGGCTCCAGGTTGTGTGTTGGTAGGCTACAGCCAGCGTGATGTTTACAGGCTCCAGGTTGTGTGTGGGTAGGCTACAGCCAGCTTGTTGTTTACAGGCTCCAGGTTGTGTGTGGGTAGGCTACAGCCAGCTTGTTGTTTACAGGCTCCAGGTTGTGTGTTGGTAGGCTACAGCCAGCTTGTTGTTTACAGGCTCCAGGTTGTGTGTTGGTAGGCTACAGCCAGCTTGATGTTTACAGGCTCCAGGTTGTGTGTGGGTAGGCTACAGCCAGCTTGTTGTTTACAGGCTCCAGGTTGTGTGTGGGTAGGCTACAGCCAGCTTGTTGTTTACAGGCTCCAGGTTGTGTGTTGGTAGGCTACAGCCAGCTTGTTGTTTACAGGCTCCAGGTTGTGTGTGGGTAGGCTACAGCCAGCTTGTTGTTTACAGGCTCCAGGTTGTGTGTGGGTAGGCTACAGCCAGCTTGTTGTTTACAGGCTCCAGGTTGTGTGTTGGTAGGCTACAGCCAGCGTGTTGTTTACAGGCTCCAGGTTGTGTGTTGGTAGGCTACAGCCAGCTTGTTGTTTACAGGCTCCAGGTTGTGTGTGGGTAGGCTACAGCCAGCTTGTTGTTTACAGGCTCCAGGTTGTGTGTTGGTAGGCTACAGCCAGCGTGATGTTTACAGGCTCCAGGTTGTGTGTTGGTAGGCTACAGCCAGCTTGTTGTTTACAGGCTCCAGGTTGTGTGTGGGTAGGCTACAGCCAGCTTGATGTTTACAGGCTCCAGGTTGTGTGTGGGTAGGCTACAGCCAGCGTGTTGTTTACAGGCTCCAGGTTGTGTGTGGGTAGGCTACAGCCAGCTTGTTGTTTACAGGCTCCAGGTTGTGTGTTGGTAGGCTACAGCCAGCTTGTTGTTTACAGGCTCCAGGTTGTGTGTGGTTAGGCTACAGCCAGCTTGTTGTTTACAGGCTCCAGGTTGTGTGTGGGTAGGCTACAGCCAGCTTGTTGTTTACAGGCTCAAGGTTGTGTGTGGGTAGGCTACAGCCAGCTTGTTGTTTACAGGCTCCAGGTTGTGTGTTGGTAGGCTACAGCCAGCTTGATGTTTACAGGCTCCAGGTTGTGTGTGGGTAGGCTACAGCCAGCTTGTTGTTTACAGGCTCCAGGTTGTGTGTTGGTAGGCTACAGCCAGCTTGTTGTTTACAGGCTCCAGGTTGTGTGTGGGTAGGCTACAGCCAGCGTGTTGTTTACAGGCTCCAGGTTGTGTGTGGGTAGGCTACAGCCAGCTTGTTGTTTACAGGCTCCAGGTTGTGTGTTGGTAGGCTACAGCCAGCTTGATGTTTACAGGCTCCAGGTTGTGTGTGGGTAGGCTACAGCCAGCTTGATGTTTACAGGCTCCAGGTTGTGTGTTGGTAGGCTACAGCCAGCTTGTTTGTTTACAGGCTCCAGGTTGTGTGTGGGTAGGCTACAGCCAGCTTGTTGTTTACAGGCTCCAGGTTGTGTGTTGGTAGGCTACAGCCAGCTTGATGTTTACAGGCTCCAGGTTGTGTGTGGGTAGGCTACAGCCAGCTTGTTGTTTACAGGCTCCAGGTTGTGTGTTGGTAGGCTACAGCCAGCGTGATGTTTACAGGCTCCAGGTTGTGTGTGGGTAGGCTACAGCCAGCTTGTTGTTTACAGGTTCCAGGTTGTGTGTTGGTAGGCTACAGCCAGCTTGTTGTTTACAGGCTCCAGGTTGTGTGTGGGTAGGCTACAGCCAGCTTGTTGTTTACAGGCTCCAGGTTGTGTGTGGGTAGGCTACAGCCAGCTTGTTGTTTACAGGCTCCAGGTTGTGTGTTGGTAGGCTACAGCCAGCGTGATGTTTACAGGCTCCAGGTTGTGTGTTGGTAGGCTACAGCCAGCTTGTTGTTTACAGGCTCCAGGTTGTGTGTGGTTAGGCTACAGCCAGCTTGTTGTTTACAGGCTCCAGGTTGTGTGTGGGTAGGCTACAGCCAGCTTGTTGTTTACAGGCTCCAGGTTGTGTGTGGGTAGGCTACAGCCAGCTTGATGTTTACAGGCTCCAGGTTGTGTGTTGGTAGGCTACAGCCAGCTTGTTGTTTACAGGCTCCAGGTTGTGTGTTGGTAGGCTACAGCCAGTGTGTTGTTTACAGGCTCCAGGTTGTGTGTGGTTAGGCTACAGCCAGCTTGTTGTTTACAGGCTCCAGGTTGTGTGTGGGTAGGCTACAGCCAGCGTGATGTTTACAGGCTCCAGGTTGTGTGTGGGTAGGCTACAGCCAGCGTGTTGTTTACAGGCTCCAGGTTGTGTGTGGGTAGGCTACAGCCAGCGTGATGTTTACAGGCTCCAGGTTGTGTGTGGTTAGGCTACAGCCAGCTTGTTGTTTACAGGCTCCAGGTTGTGTGTGGGTAGGCTACAGCCAGGTTGTGTGTTGGTAGGCTACAGCCAGCTTGTTACAGGCTCCAGGTTGTGTTTACAGGCTCCAGGTTGTGTGGTTGGTGGGTAGGCTACAGCCAGCTTGATGTTTACAGGCTCCAGGTTGTGTGTTGGTAGGCTACAGCCAGCTTGTTGTTTACAGGCTCCAGGTTGTGTGTTGGTAGGCTACAGCCAGCTTGTTGTTTACAGGCTCCAGGTTGTGTGTGGTTAGGCTACAGCCAGCGTGTTGTTTACAGGCTCCAGGTTGTGTGTGGTTAGGCTACAGCCAGCTTGTTGTTTACAGGCTCCAGGTTGTGTGTTGGTAGGCTACAGCCAGCTTGTTGTTTACAGGCTCCAGGTTGTGTGTTGGTAGGCTACAGCCAGCTTGATGTTTACAGGCTCCAGGTTGTGTGTTGGTAGGCTACAGCCAGCGTGATGTTTACAGGCTCCAGGTTGTGTGTGGGTAGGCTACAGCCAGCTTGTTGTTTACAGGCTCCAGGTTGTGTGTTGGTAGGCTACAGCCAGCGTGATGTTTACAGGCTCCAGGTTGTGTGTGGGGCTAGGCTACAGGCTCCAGGTTGTGTGTGGGTAGGCCAGCGTTGTTGTTTACAGGCTCCAGGTTGTGTGTGGGTAGGCTACAGCCAGCTTGATGTTTACAGGCTCCAGGTTGTGTGTTTACAGGCTCCAGGTTGTGTGTTGGTAGGCTACAGCCAGCTTGTGATGTTTACAGGCTCCAGGTTGTGTGTTGGTAGGCTAGGTTGTGTGTGGTAGGCAGCCAGCTTGTTGTTTACAGGCTCCAGGTTGTGTGTTGGTAGGCTACAGCCAGCTTGTTGTTTACAGGCTCCAGGTTGTGTGTTGGTAGGCTACAGCCAGCTTGATGTTTACAGGCTCCAGGTTGTGTGTTGGTAGGCTACAGCCAGCTTGATGTTTACAGGCTCCAGGTTGTGTGTTGGTAGGCTACAGCCAGCTTGATGTTTACAGGCTCCAGGTTGTGTGTTGGTAGGCTACAGCCAGCTTGTTGTTTACAGGCTCCAGGTTGTGTGTTGGTAGGCTACAGCCAGCTTGTTTTACAGGCTCCAGGTTTACAGGCTCCAGGTTGTGTGTTGGTAGGCTACAGCCAGCGTGATGTTTACAGGCTCCAGGTTGTGTGTTGGTAGGCTACAGCCAGCGTGTTGTTTACAGGCTCCAGGTTGTGTGTGGTAGGCTACAGCCAGGTTGTGTGTTGGTTAGGCTACAGCCAGCTGATGTTTACAGGCTCCAGGTTGTGTGTTGGTTAGGCTACAGCCAGGTTGTGTGTTGGTAGGCTTGTTGTTTACAGGCTCCAGGTTGTGTGTGGGTAGGCTACAGCCAGCTTGTTGTTTACAGGCTCCAGGTTGTGTGTTGGTAAGCTACAGCCAGCTTGATGTTTACAGGCTCCAGGTTGTGTGTTGGTAGGCTACAGCCAGCTTGTTGTTTACAGGCTCCAGGTTGTGTGTTGGTAGGCTACAGCCAGCTTGTTGTTTACAGGCTCCAGGTTGTGTGTGGTTAGGCCAGCTACAGCCAGCGTGTTTACAGGCTTTACAGGCTCCAGGTTGTGTGTGGGTAGGCTACAGCCAGCTTGTTGTTTACAGGCTCCAGGTTGTGTGTTGGTAGGCTACAGCCAGCTTGTTGTTTACAGGCTCCAGGTTGTGTGTTGGTAGGCTACAGCCAGCAGGCTCCAGGTTGATGTTTACCAGGTTGTGGCTGTTGGTAGGCTGTGTGTTGGTACAAGCCAGCTTGTTGTTTACAGGCTCCAGGTTGTGTGTGGTAGGCTACAGCCAGCTTGTGGCTTGTTTACAGGCTCCAGGTTGTGTGTGGGTAGGCTACAGCCAGCGTTGTTTACAGGCTGTTTACAGGCTCCAGGTTGTGTGTTGGTAGGCTACAGCCAGCGTGATGTTTACAGGCTCCAGGTTGTGTGTTGGTAGGCTACAGCCAGCTTGTTGTTTACAGGCTCCAGGTTGTGTGTTGGTAGGCTACAGCCAGCTTGTGTGTTTACAGGCTCCAGGTTGTGTGTGGGTAGGCTACAGCCAGCTTGTTGTTTACAGGCTCCAGGTTGTGTGTTGGTAGGCTACAGCCAGCTGATGTTTACAGGCTCAGGTTGTGTGTTTACAGGCTCCAGGTTGTGTGTGGGTAGGCTACAGCCAGCTTGTTGTTTACAGGCTCCAGGTTGTGTGTTGGTAGGCTACAGCCAGCTTGATGTTTACAGGCTCCAGGTTGTGTGTTGGTAGGCTACAGCCAGCTTGATGTTTACAGGCTCCAGGTTGTGTGTGGGTAGGCTACAGCCAGCTTGATGTTTACAGGCTCCAGGTTGTGAGTGGGTAGGCTACAGCCAGCTTGATGTTTACAGGCTCCAGGTTGTGAGTGGGTAGGCTACAGCCAGCTTGGGACAACGGCTACCTACAGTACCAACCTCCACTCACCATCCCCCCTTCATTCACCCTCCCTCACCCTCTCACCTCACAAACAACCCCATCTGAGTGTGTTAGCTAGGCCATAGCCCCCGGGTCAGATAAAGTGTGCCAATCTACCATCCTAACGTTACTGTACCACACTGTCATATTAACCTAAAATAGGCCCTGGCATGTGATGCCAGCCTGGGATAAGGCACCGTTTTTTTTTATAGCTGGCCCACAGGTATTGTGACACAGTTTACTTGTCCTATTTGCTAAATTCATATTGGATGCTTTGATTTCTCAGTCCAGAAATAGGTCCTAAATGTAGAATAGACAGTTCTATAAACGACTTTGCCATAAAGGGAAATATCGTTCAGAGAGGGGGAACATGTTGGGCTGGGTTGAGACAGGCTAAGGATTCAATCGCACACCATTGGCGATGAAACATGCCTGTATAGTACATTTATTAAGGAAGTAATAATGAAATGATCATGTATCATGTATCATTTGAACTGATACACACGTCTCTGATGCTGGTTTGTCCAGTCTTGTCTTTAAACATGAGTTATCTCATCGTATCCCTCAGGAAGAGATGGTGTGGAGAGCTGTGTTCAGCCTGCAGGCTGCTTCCCTAGTTTGTTTCCCACATGAGAATCAGCTGCAGCGAACACTGAGGCATTATGGGTACTTCCACTGACATGACTGAAGGTCAATTGGGAAGTGTGTACTTGCCTCTAGCCACTGATCTAAAGTCAGTTTTGCCCTTCTACTCCGTAATGGTTTTGGTTAGGGTTTGGGAGGGTTTGATGATCCTAAATCTGTGTTTAAGGGCAACTGCTACTTCGTTAACTGTCAGGAGCTGCCCTCCAACTAAAAAAGTAATCCTCTAATACAGCATGCAAAACCATACCAGAGACCAGGTGGTTATGCTTTCTCATTAAAAATATAAAGAGGACTCTCAAACCTGCTCTGCTTGTGTCACAATGTGCTTGTTTTGAATCCTTTGAACTTAAAATATGTCTCTCGGGTGCATATTTTAACATCAAATATCTAACATTAAACATTTAATGCATTGTCAAGGTTCTGGCACATCTTCGCGTGGCAAGCAACCACTTCACAATAACACTCATGACTAGTGTGTGTGTGTGTGTGTGTGTGTGTGTGTGTGTGTGTGTGTGTGTGTGTGTGTGAGAGAGCCATCACACTGAGGTTTCTCTGAGAGTTGCTTCTTAGTTTGGGGTGTCTCATTGCCTGTGCTGATTTAGTGGGCAGCCAGTCGTAGCGCTCTCTGCCTGTTCCTTAATTGGATCCTGTCACCAATCTCAGGCCTCTCTCCTCCAGCCTCCAGCCACCCTCCACAGATCCCTCCACATTGGCAATCGTTATTGATAACCAAATGTGATGCCTGTAATATCCGGTAAGAGGGATGGAAATGGCGGCTAGATGAGTAGGCGAAGGACAGTAGTGATTGGAGATAATTGCCCTGTTGAAAAATGGGTCCTGACAGCTATGTGCTATCTGAGTTAAACATCTGGCTGAATCAATGCTTTGATTTGCATTGGAGGAGTTCCCAGTTGGAGACAGATGCCTGTGGGCCGCAGTTAGAGAGGCACGGTGGGACTGAGCCTGAGGACCACCCCTCCTACTCTCCTGGGTCTGATATTACACTCCCACATACACACACACACACACACACACACACACACACACACACAGCAGCTGTGGAGCCTGCCGCACCTATCCAAGGTCTGGGAGAGAAGTGCAAACACTACCCGTGTGCTCAGTAAACCTGCCCTATTTCTTTTACACATTAGAGGTGAAGTCAAAGTGAGCCCAGGGCATGATATGTGGCAGGCTTATTAAGAACAGTTTAACCATCTCTCTATGGACCCATTAGCACCTCTCCCAGCCATTGATCCACACATCATTCTCATCACGACAGCCCACTGCTGTCACATGATACCCATAGGAACAACGGGAACATTTAGGAGCCGGAGTAAGGCAAGCACAATACTCCAGTTCATGCATGATCTGAGCTTAATGTGCAATGTAAACTGTGACCGAACATATCTCAGTGGTTTCATGAAGGTAATGGTAGGTGCACATGCTAGTAGTGATGTTGAGTATGACAGCTGATGCATGGGAATAAGATTAGCCAGATGGTATTTGAAGTAGTTCTTGTCCCTATGGAGCAGCTGTCCAATGCAGAACACCCCAGAAAAGACAGCCTCTTCACCAGGACTGCTCGACGTTGGTTACTAAGAGGGAAGGGGTTATATTACTGTTCTGACACACTCAAGGTTTCAGGTGAGCTAAGTTCATCTTTATTCTATGAGCAACAGCTGTTTCATTGTCAAATGAGGTTCTCTTAACTTAGTGTGTCAACGTGGGTTTGCTTTCTGACACAGGTGTCAAACTCATTCCACGGAGGGCAGAGTGGCTGTGGGTTTTCTCTCCTCCCTTGTACTTGATTGATGAATTAAGGTCACTAATTAGTAAGGAACACCTCACACTTGGTTTTCTGGGGTTTAATTGAAAGGAAAAAACAAAAACCTGCAGACACTAGGCCCTCCATGGAATGAGCTTGACACCCCTGCTTTGACTTCATTTATCTATGTCCTTGACAGACAGAAAGGGGAATGAAGCAATAATATCTCCTGAGATGAATCTAGCAGTTGATGAATGATGATCTAAAAGTATGGCCTCCTCTTGGATTATTGCCTCATCAACATTGAAACATTGAACAGGCTGTTCCAAACACCAGAGACCGACTTCTCTTTGCCCGTAACTGTGACCCCAGTGCTAATGCTATTGGTGAGTCTGTGTCTGTTATAGAGTTAATGTCTCCCCCTCAGTGAGCTCTAATTGCACTAATTGCTCAGCTAAGAGGCACCAGAGGTTGAAGTGATGAACACAGAGACAGGAGCCATCCTTCCTGATGTAACCCGCTCTGACCGCTCAGTGTCCAGCTCAAAATAATAGATCTCAAAGCGCTGGCAGAAGTGATGGGCATGGCAGGTTCAGGTATCTAAAGTAGAAGACATCTGCATGGAAATCTGCCATCTCCTGAACTACTTTCTGCTATGTTTAGCATAAGAAACACAAGCTGTGATGTAGTGGTGGAATGGCCAGTGACTGTTTATAATTGGTTTTGTATGAAACAGTAACTTCTGTCCTACATTGATCTGTCCTACATTGATCTGTCCTACATTGATCTATTCTACATTGATGTATTTCATCAGTATTGAACAAGAAAATCCTGTAATAGAAATAGAAATAGAGAAGCCTCAAAACGAACTTCTCCCGTTTCCAGTAACAGAATATATATATATATTTTATGGTGCTCTTAGGAATATGTGCTAACCATGTCTAGAGTTATAAATATTAAGAAAAGTATATTGCACTAGTAAATGTGTGATTGCTCCCCTGTGAGGCAATGCCCTAGGACTGTCACGCCCTGACCGTAGTTCCTTTTTTATGTCTCTATTTTGGTTTGGTCGGGCGTGAGTTGGGGTGGGCATTCTATGTTGGTTTTCTATGTTTTCTTTTCTATGTGTTTGGCCTGGTATGGTTCCCAATCAGAGGCAGCTGTCTATCGTTGTCTCTGATTGAGAACCATACTTAGGTAGCCTTTTCCCACCTGGTGTTTGTGGGTAGTTGTTTCCTGTTTTGACCGTTCAGGACTGTTGCGATTTTTCATTTCTTACATTCATGTTGTTATTTTGTGTGTTCGGTGTTAATAAATGATCATGGACACTTACCACGCTGCGTTTTGGTCCAATCCTTCCTACTCTTCATCCGATGAAGACGAAGATCGTTACAAGGACTGCCCGCATGGCCCTGCATTTAACCACATATTGGGAAATGTCATGACCTGTAATTGATATGTGTGCTTGAATAAATGACATAAATTTGGTTTTTCATTGCGGCTGTCCTCACGGCGTTAAAAATGGCCCCAGAGCTCAGCGTAACGGTTTCCTATCATTAACGACATCTATTGGTTGTAGGCACCCCGGTTTCTGTATTGATTTACAAATGTAGAGTTTCACTACAGCTGTGTAGGCCATTTGGATGTCATTAAGTCGACCAGTCATAACTTACAACATAATTGGTTCAAGGTACAATTTCACTCACAAATAGCCTTCCAGGAGCTTCAATCATTGAAAGAGAGAGAAAAATCTTTCCGTGCTGACACTAAAGATTTAGAGCAAGACAAAACTGCAATTATCTGAGTAGCTAAAACTCTGAATGATGGCTCTCTCCAATCCAACGAACTTTGGAAATCAGGGTTGAGAGTGAGATCCGTCTTTATGCAATACTTACTTCCTTGATGATTCAGTAACTGAGATCCATACATTGTTAATGTTCTAAGAGCTATTTCAATGAGGTGTACAGTAGAGTCAGTGTAATCACTACAGGGCCTGTGGCTGTGGGGAGAAAATCTGAACTACAGTAGAATGGGGAGGGAGTTTTGGTCTAATGGTGTAGAGCAGAGATTCCCAACCTGTGGTCTGTGGACCAATGGGGGTCCTCTGGGTACAGTAGCTACTGCCATGTGTTTGTCCTGTGGGCCATGGGAGAAAATGTTTGAGAAGCACTGGTGTAGAGAAACCGTCTGTTTATTAAGTTGTACTGTATTGTATAACATGGCATGTTGGTGTACCAACCTAGTGAGAACCAAACACTCCTGTTGATTCTGTGACATGGCAGTGAGGAGAGCAAGGCACCCAGTGAGCGCTTATCAGTTAATAGCCCTGGGGAAATAGTTCTCAAGTATGCATAGAATCTCTCGGAAATTCTAGCTACTCTGCCTAATGTGTGAGCTGTGTGTACTTTACCTATTACAGCAAGAGAGAGACGAGGTGGTGGAGTGAGAGAGAGAGAGAGAGATGGGGGGCAGTGAGAGAGAGAGAGATGGGGGGAGTGAGAGAGAGAGAGATGGGGGGAGTGAGAGAGAGAGAGAGAGACGGGTGGAAGTGAGAGTGACAGATGTTTGTGTGAGTCTAATTTTACATGTGATTTAATGCTCTGCTAGCTCACCCAGATGAGTCCACCTTCTCATTATCTGTCCCCCTCAGATGGCCACACACACTGACCTGAAGACACCTAAAGAATGGGCCTGCCCACAGCCCACATCCAATGATCTCTGTGGATTTATCACCTTGACACCAGCTCTGCTCTGTCATCATTCCACATTCATCTCTATGCAGACTTCAGAATGGCTTGGAATTAACCTTCGTAATCTCCGGACAATGTCATAAAAATCTCTCATGCAAAGCCAACGCTTTAAGTATATTCAAACATTTGGATTAAATGCAGCCAGGGAAAGGATTAAGCAAATGCTGCGTTCATGTAAAACTGAAGCAGTCTCAATATATATTGGTTTCTCTGGCTGCCCTGGCTGGACATTGGGGGAATTTCATTCCAGAGAGCAGAGAATGTCAGTACCAGTGGTGCTCCACATTTGGCCTCTTATCTTAGCATGGGGAATCATCTACGATATCCCTCCATTTCCTCCTGAGTTAGAGTCAACATTAGCCAAGTTCATTTATATTTCTTTATCTCCTCAGAAAATGTTAATCCCACAGCACTAAAATAATCAATCAGGCCAGTTCGTTTTCAACTTCTCAGGCCTAGATATGCAAGCGTGGGGCGACCAATATTCTCCACAGCAATTTAATCTAGCAGATCATTTTATATCAAAGCCAGCTTCCAAACAGGGCTGGGCTGTAGTCCCCAGCAGAATGGGGTTGTTCTACTCTACCTCTCGCTCAGAGCAACGGGAGGGGATGATAAGGATAGGAGGAACATGCTGATATCTGACATCCCCCTGTCAACATGCCTCTCAGACGGCTCCTCCTGGAAACAGAAGAAATGGGCCTGAAAGAGGCTGTTCATATCTGACAACTGTACATCATATGTGAGGATTCACATCAAACAGACAATAATATTGAGCTGGGCGCTACGAAACACACACACACACACACACACACACACACACACAGAGACTCTGACATGGATTTTCCTTGCCTCTGTTTTCCCTGTTATTCTCTCTGTCATGCCCTGACCTTAGAGATCCTGTTATTGTCTCTATTTTGGTTTGGTAAGGGTGTGAGTTGGGGTGGGTATTCTATATTCTATTATTTGTATTTCTATGTTTTGGCCTGGGTAGGGTTCTCAATCAGGGACAGCTGTCTATCGTTGTCTCTGATTGAGAACCATACTTAGGTAGCCCTTTTTTCCACTTTCCACTTTGTTTTTGGCACATAGCCTTTAGCTTCACGGTTTGTTCGGTAGTGTTTATTGTTTTGTTCGGCGTCTTTTCTAAATAAAAGAATATGTACGCTCACCACGCTGCCCCTTGTCCTCTTCATTTAATGGCCGTGACACACTCAAGCAGATGAAACCTTGTTTCTGAGTGTAAAATATGTGACAATGAGCCTCCAACAGTCAACTTCTTGAAGCAGCTCGTTTAACGAAAAACATACATGTTTGTGGTATATGTACATACTGTAAGTATGGCTTGAAGAATATCTTCATTTAACTGCAGCCATTTCAGTTTAAGTGAAACAAAATCTATACCTTTATGTACACTTTGATGGCCTTTTGTTCAATGCAGACAGCTGTGGGCAGCTAACTGTTAAAGGCTTTTTCTGTAGCCTTAGAGAGTCTAGACTCTACACCCACACCTTCTCTCTAGCTCACCTCAGACAAAAAAACACATTATAGCAAATTAAAGGCACACGCTACAGCAAGAGAGGGCAATCCTATACTGTTAAGTGTTCAAGTGTATGATCAGATTCCACTAATCCGGGAATGTACGGGTGGTTCAGAAGCCATTCCTGGTGAAACGAGGGAGGGGGACACTGACAGTCACGGGACACATCGATGCACTTTAACACAGAGAAAATATAGGTGCAGGGGGTAAAAGATATCGTCTGTAGAAGCCTGCAACAGCCACTGAAAGGAAGCACAGAAAAAGGTCAAAACAAGAAAAAGCCACTAAACCAAAACCACAGAGCCATCCAGAGAGTAAGAGAAAAAGACTATGGTGTAGCCATGAGGTCTTCTATCCGACAATGGTAATCAGTGGCCCAAACACACCCACAGTACCAGTCTGTCTGTCATCTGTATCTCCCGCTGGTCACAATGACAGCTCCATACAGGGCTACCACAGAGCTTACTAGGTACTTTACTGCTCCTCTCCCTCTCTTTCTCCCTCTTCCTCCCTTACCCTCCCCACGCTGGTCACAATGACAGCTCCATACAGGGCTACCACAGAGCTTACTAGGTACTTTACTGCTCCTCTCCCTCTCTTTCTCCCTCTTCCTCCCTTACCCTCCCCACGCTGGTCACAATGACAGCTCCATACAGGGCTACCACAGAGCTTACTAGGTACTTTACTGCTCCTCTCCTTCTCTTTCTCCCTCTTCCTCCCTTACCCTCCCCACCTGCGCTACAGGGCCAGGCCCAGCGCATCATGACAAGGCTGGGGAATGGGTTACCGGTGAGGAAGCAGAGGGTAATATAACCCTGATAACACAGACAGCAG